>NC_069500.1:175266141-175281141 GCF_027579735.1 Bombina bombina | reverse complement strand
TGGTGAGGTCTGTACGGCTGGATGATTACCCATACAAAATATAATAAGACATCTGCTCTTCGTATGCGACCCATGGTAACTATGTTGTGTTAATTAGTAATGTCCTTCGCATTTTAATAGCTGTTACTCATACTCACCCTATTGTTGGAGGTCTATATGGCCTGCATGAGTACCCTTACAAAATATAACAACCAAACATATGCTCTGGGACCCATGGTAAGTCGGTTGTGTTAAGTAGTACTGTTCTTTGCAGTTTAATACCTGTTACAACACCAAATGGTGGCAGGTCTATCTGGCCTTCATGATTAGCTGCACCCAAACCCAAAAAAAAGCTGAGTGGTCTTAGACTAACACCCATGGCTAACTCGGTTGTTTCAATTAGTACTATTCTTAGCACTTTCATCCCTGTTACGGGTGGTCTACATGGCCATCATGATTAGCTGAACAAAATACTACAATCCAACCTTTGCTCAGTCTTCATAGGCCCTTCATTGGCTGTATTTTGATAGTACAGTTCTTATTATTTTTATAGCTGATACAACACCGAATGGTGGCAGCTCTATATGGCCTGCATGATTAGCCGCACCCAATACAAAAATAAATCCAAGCGGTCTTGGATTACCACCCATGGCTAACTCTGTTGTTTCAAGTAGTACTATTCTTAGCACTTTCATCTCATCATCCCTGTTACTTCCAGGACTCTCGGTGGTGGTCTACATGGCCATCATGATTAGCCTAACCAAATACTACAATCCACTAGGAGACTGAATATTTGCAGTCCAAAAAATTATGATTTTTTTTTTTAATTACTGTTACAAGAATTGTGATTGGTGCCACTAATTGGCTACTTGGGCCTGGCAGACAGGCTGGCAGATATGAGTCGTTGATGGTAGGTAGGGCAGCAAATTTAACACAGTATGCTGTGTAAAACACAGGACTGATAGAAAATTAAGTTAGATTACACTAGCAAAATATTTAAAAATTTTAGATTTTAATATTAAAATTATGTTAAGAAGTGCAATGCACATATGACTCTATGAGTGGTCGCACTGGCTGGCTGCTACGTAGGGCAGCAATTATAACAACAGTATGCTGTGTAAGTCAGATAGACAGTTAGACACAGGCCTGATAGAAAATACAATTAGATTACACTAGCATAATGATTTAAAGACTTTTTGTTGTAAATTTTAAGAAAAAGGTTAAGCACATACATATGAGTCGTGACTGATAGCCTTGGAAGGGCAGCTATTAAAAACAGTAGGCTCTGTAAGTCGGATACACACACGCCTGATAGAAAATACTATTAGATTACACTAGAAAAATGATTGGAATTATTTTTTGGCGGGGGAAATTAAAAAAAGGTTAAACACATATGAGTCGTGGCTCATAGACTAGGGAGGGCAGCAAGTAAACACTAGTAGCCTCTCTATGTCAGCAAAACACACAGGCCGGATAGAAAATTATATTAGATTACACTAGCAAACAAATTTAAACTTTTTTTTTTTATATTAAAATTAAGGTGAAGAAGAATAGATATGAGTGCTGGGTGGCTGCCTGGCACAGACCAATTAACCAAAATACTGAAAAAGGAGGTATATTAATGCTGAGTGAGCATGACAGACACAGGCATGATAGTAAATGTAATTAGATTACACTAGCAAAATATTGGTTTTTTTTTTTTTTTTTTAAATTTAAAATAATGTTATAAACGGATATTAACACTGGTGGCTGCTGGCTGGCACAGAGCAATGAACCAGAGTATATGCTGTGTGACACTGGCCTGATAGAAAATGAAAAAAAAATTACACTAGAAAAATAATTAAATTTTTGGGTTAGTTAAATTTAAACTAATGTTGTTAGGGAGATATCAGTGGTGGCAGTAGTCACAGCATATGCTGTGAGCCTTAAACACACAGCTGAAAGCCAGGCAAATGCTAATAAAAAAAAAAAGAAAAAAAAAAAACGGCTTGAAATATAACACTAAAAAGGGCTTTTTGGGGTGCTGTGCTTGCAGCAGAGATGAGTGGAGTCCTTCTGGACACTAAATACACTAGCCTAGCTATGTTTTTCCTATTAATGTCAGGAGCAAAAACACAACACGTCCTCTCATTAAGAAAGCAAGGTCATTATGAGTCTAAAATGGCGGATTCCGAGTAGCTGGGAGTGTCTGTGAGGGAGTGTCTGATGTTGATTGGCTCTAATGTGTCAGGCGGCTGTGACATAAAGGGTCAAAGTTTCCACAATGATGACACATAGGGGCGGATCGAGCTATGTTCGCTGTGAACCGTTCGCGGGCGAATAGTTCGGGACATCACTACTGGTGACTTTCTCATTTTATTCTTTTTTTCCAAAGAGGATCAGCAGAGTTCTATAGCTTGAGGCAATGTCCTTCCCATTTTAATTTATGATCCTAAATTTTCTTTTTCAAGTAGGTAATTATTGCTGAGTTAGTTGGTGACATTATAAACTATTAGAATTTTTGTTCTGGCATTTTTTTCTTCTTCATTTGTAAATTTGAATTGGGGGCTGCTAACTAGACAACCAAAACAAAGCACAAATACTCATTGTACTGCTATTTAACCCTGCTATAATGACATTTTAACTCTTTCTTTTGTTACACTTCTATGCAGATTAATGATCCATTTTAAGGGATTGTTATAATAATAATAATAAAAAATCACAAAGTTTGTTTTATACTTAATATAAGTTATTGCGATATGTATTCTTTTTAAATGCAGCTTACCTTTTATTTCTTTTTTCCTCTTCATTTGTTCAATTTTGTTTACTTCCTGTCACAGCCTTACAAGGAGAAGAGGGCCTCTGCAGGAAGGTTTATCTTAGCCTGATATCATAAACCTTCTAGGCTGGTTACTATTAAAGGGACAGTATACACTCATTTTCATATTACTGCATGTAATAGACACTACTATAAAGAATAAGATGCACAGCTACTCATATAAAAATCCAGTATAAAACTGTTTAAAAACTTACTTAGAAGCTCTCAGTTTAGCTCTGTTGAAAAGGTAAGTGGAAAGCCCACTGCAAGTGGGAAATAAGACACTCCCCCCCCCCTTCTTTTGCATATGAAAAGACCCTTTACACAAACAGGAGCAAGCTGGAGTAGGTATCTGTCGGTATTCTCCTAAAACTTTGGGGCTTGGTTAAGAGTCTGAAAATCAGAGCAATGTTATTTAAAAATAAGCAAAACTATACATTTAAAAAAAAAAACAAAAAAAAAAACACTTTATGAGCTATATAAATAGATCATCTACAAAACGTTTATGCAAAGAAAAAATGAGTGTATAAAGTCCCTTTAAGTGAATAGACTAGAAGATAACAGGGAGTAAGACTTGCTCATGCCTAGATCAGTCAGAATGTAAGCTAAGTTTCAAAGATGTCAGCTCCCATATCACACTGGGGGTAGGAGCTACATTGAGAAGTTCTCATTATGCAAGAAAACAAGTAAGTTGTTTGCTGTTTTTTCACAATCTGTTTATTTTGATTTAACATATTAGGTTTTTTTTTACTGAAGGAGCATTGTTTAATATCCCTTTAATGGTCTCACACTTCACAAATAAATGAGTGCATATTAAGCTATTAAACTCACTTTTATTTAACTTATTACCTAAGGTTGCCATTAATTTCATTACAGACTTCCTGATTCATGTCACTTTAAACCTACATTGAAATACATATACTCTTGCTAGCTCATGTAGGTGTAATCCTGTCAACTAGAATACAAGTGCCAGTGTTGTAAAAATCGATGTAACAGGAAGCTATAATGCAAATTCTAAGGAAAGTCTAATAAACAAAAAAAACCATAGTGGTGTAATAAAGAAAAAAAAACTAATTTAATGCAGTGCAAAGCCATAGAAATCACATACTAGTCTAGTTCATTACGGTCCTAAATGTGAAAACAGCAAAAAACATGTGAACAAACATGGTGGGGCTTAGTATAAAATCAGCATAGACCCAAAGCACTTTTGAAACATTTCTCAAACTTTGTTTTTATTATTACTATTATTATCAGGTATTTGGAGAGCGCCGACAGATTCCGCAGCTCTATAAACATAGGCGGTATACAAGATAACATTTATAGGGATCAAATGGGTAGAGGGCCTTACACTGATGTAGTAAGCTCTTATGAAGGTGATCTGCAAACAGCTGGGCTCATAGGCTTACATGCTAAGGGGATAGGCTGATAAAATATCAGTTTGGTACATATCTGTATCCATTTCACACAGTACTGTTACAATCACATTATGTGTTCCAATTGAGTGTGTCTTAAAGGTACATGAATTGCCAAATTTTTGTTTCATGATAAAGCAAAAAATTTTTCGTAAAAAACTTTAATTTACTTATATTACCAAATTTACTTTGTTCACATTTTTTTTTTTTTTTACAATTGAAAAGAATACCTAAGTAGGTAACATGCACATGTATGGAGAACTATATGCCTAGACTTTTACAAGAATGCTTTTGAATACTATATGACAGAGGTGTTTGAACAATGTATAACATTGTTAAAAGCATTCTTGCAAAACTGCTGCCCTATTGGGTTACGGACAAGTAGACGCTCCTGAATCTTAATAAATGTTTTCTGTTTTTTTAACTAAACACTATCTGAATCAAGAACAAAAATGGTGTTTTATGTCCTTTAATAGAGCCTATGGGGTAGATTTATCATAGTGCATGCGGACATGATACGATGCAGCATACGCTGTCGGCATTTAACATTGCACCAGCAGTTCTTGTGAACTGCTGATGCAATGCCGCCCTTTGCAGTTTTGCGGCCAATCGGGTCGATCGGGTTGATTTCTGTCCACGGCCGCAGAGCAGGCGGACAAGTTATGGAGCGGTGGTCTTTAGACCGCCGCTTCATAACTTCTGTTTCCAGCGAGCCTGAACAGTTACATAAATAACTACATTGTTTATAGCAGAGGGAGGTCTTTTATATCTTAGTGATCTGACGTTATGGCTATGTTTTCTATTTACATGTTATTTTTCCTGGTTTTGGTAAAGGAACACAGTAAAATGTCTCTTCCAAAAATGAACCTGCCACACTGAGGTGACATCACCATTAAAAGGAGAAAATAGGTAAAATAATGCTTACCATGTGGGAGTTTGCACTATACACAGGACAGAATGAATTGAATTTCCTTGTCCGTTAAGTGTTGAATGTTATCCAAATGTTGCTTTGTGGGAAAAGGCATTCTGGTAAGAGTCAATTAAATTCTGACATAAGGAAAGCACAGCTTACCTAATCCTCAAGTACCAGAGCATTAGCTGATCTCTGTAATATATTTTCATATTGCCCATTTTAAAAGACAAAAGCACACGTGTCCTGTTTTTGTAAAGCATTTAGATAATGTTGAAAAATTACAAATATTCAAATAATAAAAACAGATGAATTAAAAGGTCTTATTTATTTTAATGATTATTTGTTGGGACTTGTGAACACTCCCACAGTCTCTCATTAACTCAAAGTACAATATATTAATTAAGATAATACATATTGAATATGAATGTATCAGCAGTGACTTACTTAACAGAGGGATCTGGTGCAAAAAAATGTTTGTGCCCTCCTCAAAGGTAACTCAGTAATAAGCAATAGTAGTAAAATACAAACTACTCTGTATAATGATTTTTAAGTATCTATCTATCTATCTATCTATCTATCTATCTATCTATCTATCTATCTATTTGTCAATCCGTGTGTATTTTATATATATATATCTCAATTAGCCGGTGGCCCAGCACTCTAACCAATCAGGCGCATTCAGAACCTGGGCGCTATCCTCAATACTGTGTGTGTATATACTTTTTGCTCAGAAGGGCACTCACAGGCGTTTTTTTATCAGTCCAACAATTCATTTTTATTTTCAATACATTAAGTATTCAATTTGATAGTCATAGTTGACATTTCGGCCCTTATTTGGGCCTTCTTCAAGACAAATAATATCTCAAAACGTCAATGAAACTGTGCTCCCAGTTCAAAGGGCTATGTCAGCCCTTTGACATAGCCCTTTGAACTGGGAGCATGGCTTCATTGCCGTTTTGAGATATTATTTGTCTTGAAGAAGGCCCAAATAAGGACCGAAACGTTGACTATGACTATCAAAAAAGTATATACTGTGTGTGTGTGTGTATATATATATATATACATATAAATATATATACAGTATATGTGTCTGTGTGTATATCAGTTGTTAATTACATTATAATTATTATAATTTACTCTCAAATTCTGTAGCATTGTAGTGTGTATAATATATACAAACTTAAAAGTAGGTTTTCAACCACAATAAACAATGAAAAACAGGCAGATCTGTAAATGACATACCACAGACATTGGACAGCAATGACAATTAAATAGGATACAGTGTTTTAGTAGCCCTCCCTCAGTTTTTGGTTTGGTTGTCACTAACATTCCTGTAAATTAGTGAGTAAATAATAACACCTGCACCCAGCATATCATCATTTATTAGACTAAAGTATTACTACACTTTTTAAATGGACACAATATCTATATTGCAAATGTTAGGATTGTACACATAATTAAACCCATATGTGCATGTGTTATCTATAGTTAAAAATTGCCAAGTTTACCTACAATGCCCACTATAAAGATACTATGCACCTGCCAATGACCTGCTTTTCCTGTAATTTTAATTTCAAAATCTGTGGGTTTTCCAGTTCTGAGAATCAGAAGTTCACACTGCAAACTTCACAAACCTAACCCTGCTGTATATCTGTCCTTAACTAGCCAAGGCTGAATTGATAAGAAAAACAATGCAAGTTTTGTTAACAAAATTACAATGACTAGCCTTGTCTACTTTGGTAGCAAATCCCAATTGGCTCTTAAAAATAACACGTGTTGGAGGGGGGAGGGGGTTTCACCACTAAAAAACAATTGAAGGAAACAAGGTGTTAATGTATTAAACAAGCTTTCCCACTCTGTTGATATGTTAATTTGTTGCTAGATTTCTAATTACAAGTGTTTTAAGCCCCAATAATACATCTTTAATATTCCTAAACCCAGATAAAGATAAATCTCCCTGCTTTCATAATCTTTCTTTTAGGGTGTACTATTACTGCTCCATGAAGCAGACTGGGGCTGCAAGCACAGGGAGAAATTGCCAATATATTGATGAGAATCTCAGACCTGAGTGACAGGACAAACCAGCCAATGAGAGAATCTCTGACCAGGGTAAAAGGACAAGCCAGCCAATTAGAGAATCTCTGACCAGAGTAACAGGACAAGCCGGCCAATTAGAGAATCTCTGACCAGAGTAACAGGACAAGCCATCCAATGAGAGAATCTCTGACCAGAGTAACAGGACAAGCCATCCAATGAGAGAATCTCTGACCAGAGTAATAGGACAAGCCGACTATTGAGAAAATCTCCCAACTGAGTGTTAAGACAGAGCAGCCAGTGAGCCACTGGTGATGTAATATGCATGTTAATTAAATAATGCAATACGTTTTAGGTTGCAAGCATCTCCCAGGCAAAATAAATCAATTGTTGCTCAGGAGATAGTTTGAGGGTCCTCACCACACTTAAAATGCACATGCAGAGCAAATGAAGAACTACCATAAATGTTGGACGATAAATAAGCATAACTTTCTGTTTCATGCAGGCTGCTTACTTCATACGAGTGAAGAGTTTAAACAGCAGTTCAATTATTCTCCCTAAATATGTTTCACAAATTAATTGATAAGGAACAATTTCCCCCATTTCAATACTATCCCAATACTATAAATAAAAATCCACACATTTTATAATAATAATAATGATGATAATAATAAAAACATAAACATAGATTATATTAAATAAAATGCTGAGAAATAATAGGGGGTGCCCTTAATGTGTACAATAGTAATTAATGAACAGTTGTGATAGTGAGTCACTAATTAAGTAAGTATTAATGACACTAGTATATCAATATATACAGTGGTGAATAAAATACAAAAAATATATGTACTTAGAAATGACAAAAAATCCTCAAAGAGGTTTAACAATAGTGTATCAATCAATAGTAGATCAGTGAATACAATATTACATATATTCTATCTACAGTTAATAATCATCAAAAAGCATAGAGAAAAGTACTTAGGTGACTCATAGATGGTATCAGTATAGTATAGGTGAGTAAGTTGGCACAATCAAGGCAGCTATCTGTAGAGGATCAACGCCGCGACCCAGGATCAGTAATCAGCCGTAAATAGAAGGGGACAGAAGCGCTTCTGGCCCCTTCTATATTAAATAAAACACTTGGCAAGAAATAAAAATGAAAAGTGTCTTCTACTGGTTAGACACTAACACTTCCTTTTGTTCTCTTTCGCTTTTTCCCTTTAAAAGTTCTAGACATTAATCTTTAAAATTGCTGGTTGTTAGAGCAAGTGTTCTGTTACAGTATCTTGTGACCAAGGAGAAGGAAATGTTATACAGCTGATGCCTACTTATCTATGGTGAGCTCACATCATGTCTACAAGAGATGCACAAAATGAGAATGATAACCCTGCCAAAAGTCCAACAGATATAGTCAGTGGCTTCTGAAAAGCTGTTTTTTTTAAACTAAAATATTTCAAAAACTGCTCAACCAATTCACTATTATTTTTCCCATTTTTAGTCGCTAGGAACTTCAGCTATGGGGAATATTTATTTTCATAGTTAATCATATTTGAAAAATCGAGTTTATATTGGAAAGGCAGGAACAACTTAAAGGGACATTAAACCCAAACATTTTCTTTCATGATTCAGATAGAAAATACCATTTCAAACAGCATTCCAATTTACTTCTATTATCTAATTTGCTTCATTATTTAGATATCTTTTGTTAAAGAAATAGCAATGCACATAGGTGAGCCAATTACATGAGGCATCTATGTGCAGCCACCAATCAGAAGCTACTGAGCCTATCTAGATATGATTTTCAGGAAAGAATATAAAGAGAATAAAGCAAATTAGATAATAGAAGTAAATTAGAAAGTTGTTTAAAATGGTATTCTTCATCTGAATCATGAAAGAAAATTTTGGGGTTTAATGTCCCTTTAAGCTATAGTCGTTCCACTGAGCAGCTGCAATATATTTACACCATAGCACAGATGTAATATATATACACTGTATATACAGTATATATATATATATATATATATATATATATATATATATATACACACAGACACATAAATGTGTGTGTGTGATTGATTAAGAAAACATTTATATGTAACACTGACTGAACTAGTTACTTTTTTACCTTGATACATTTATATGTACATAAAGTTTAACTATTCAGTATGTCTGTATACACCAGCCAGTACACCTTGCTAGTACAGAGTTGGACCCCCTTTTTTCAACTACCAAGGTGCCAGTAGAGTGAGAAGGCAGTCAGAGGGAGGGAAGATATTACCTAAAGCGTCACTGCTCTAAATAAATGTATTTGCTTTTTTTTTAATACAGAAAGTGAGGTGTATATATAAGGGGAGTTTTTATATATATATATATATATATATATATATATATATATATATATATATATATATATATATATATATATATATATATATATATATATATATATATATATATATATATTTGAGTGTGTGTGTATATATATATATATATATATATAAACACATTTTTTTAGTATATATATCTATATATATACAATTACATATATATATATATACAGTATATATATATACACACACACATACACACATATATATATATATACACACATACATACACACATATATATATATACACACATACATACACACATATATATGTATATACACACATACATACACACATATATATATATATACACACATACATACACACATATATATATATACACACACATACATACACACATATATATATATACACACACATACATACACACATATATATGTATATACACACATACATACACACATATATATATATATACACACATACATACACACATATATATATATATACACACACATACATACACACATATATATATATATACACACACATACATACACACATATATATATACACACACATACATACACACGTGCATATACAAAAATAAAAAATCTACTACTTTTTGCACACCGTGCACCTTCTTTCAGACACACCCTAAAGTCATAAACTGAGGCAGATGGATTTGTTATATAGATCATATTATTCTTCAGGCATGTTGTAAACTTTTATTCTGGATGGAAAAACCCCTAGCTTATCTCCCTCTGCTCATGAACTTTCTGAACTCTTGTATATTACTTTAAGGCAACAATAGGGGTTAAAGATACGGCATGTATTGGTTAAAAATGTCTTTATTACACACTGCAATGGGCGTTAGTAGTGGGAACTTAAGCAATCATAGCAGTATTTTTTTTACATATATGACGTATTTCTGTACCTATATTGTTTATTTCTAGTATCATTACTCATGCTTTTTGATTGTTGAACATTTTTTAAAGGTCATTTATCAAACATTTTATTGGTTAACCCTCTTTAATCTCCAGTTATATTCAGTTTCCTGATTCATTAGTGTTTTAGTAAATGTGTTTGCAAAATGACTCACAACAATCTAACACCATATTATCATGCCATATATAATACTAACAATTTCAGATTTCATACTATATGTGCATATAATTTTACTTTAACACATTGGTTTATAAGAAAATACTTTTATTTATTGGACAGCAAATTGCAATAAAGATACAGCTGAATCTGTAGAAGGTTAATGAAAATAAATATCTTACATTGGTTTTCTTTAATATTTCTAAGCTGGAAAAAAGATGAATGCCATAGATATCAATTTGTGGTTCCCAGCAGCATTTGGTCCACAAATATAGTTATTGCTGAACCCACACTGGATAATGCATCTTAGCAGAGCTGACATAATGCTCTATAAGAAGCCTATGATGTAATGCATGTCTCAGAACAACAGAGCTATTTTCTTTCATTCAGCCTGACTAGGAGTCAATTTAAAGTGACATTCTAGTGTAAGGAGAATTTAATTTTTTAACCTTTCTTACTATGGGACCTATTGAAGCCGTTAGATAAGCCGTGTAAAATGCTATGTACAGTACGGCTTTTTGTCTGGTTCTCAAATTTGAGGCTATACCTACACATTAGGAATCCATTAAAAAAATCTGTTTGCTTTGTGAACTGCACAAAACAGAACATTATTTGCACTAGAATGTGTTTGATGCAGAAAACGCATATGTTTTGTTGTCTATGTCAGTTATATTAGTTTTTGGTGTGTTTTATGTTTCCTGATAAAAAATAAGTACTAGGCAGTGGTGGTTGTATAGAGGTTTAAAACCACGGTAATCCTTTAGGTCTGCGTTTCTTAACTCCAATTCTCATATACCCCTAACAAGCCAGATTTTCATGATAGCTGAACTAGAGCACAGGTGAAATAATCAGATGAACAGTAACCATGGTTACTAACCTGCTGTCACCCATCAGCTGATTATTTCACCTGTGTTCTAGTTAACGGGACATGAAACCCACATTTTTTCTTTCATGATTCACATAGAGAATACAATTTTAAACAACTTTCTAATTTACTTCTATTATCTAATTTGCTTAATTCTCTTGATATCCTTTTCTGAAAAGTATATCTAGATAGGCTCAATAGCCGCTGACTGGTTGTTGCACATAGATGCCTCGTATGATTGGCTCACCCATTTGCATTCATATTTATTTAACAAAGGATATCTAAAGAATGAAGCAAATTATATTATAGAAGTAAATTGGAATGTTGTTTAAAATTATATTCTCTATCTGAATCATGAAAGAAAAATGTGGGTTTAATGTCCCTTTAAGATATAATGAAAACCTGGTCTATTAGGGGTACTTGAGGACTGGAGTTTAGAAACACTGATTTAGGTTACAGCCCACAGTGTTCTGAGGAGGAGATAGACAATAGCCCCTTCCACCTCTATTTCTTTCTGCTTAATCATTCCCTGCAGGGAGTCTTTAATACTGACTGGACCCTGGGCAAACATTTTCTTGCCCCCCCCCCATGCGATTTTGCTCTCCACCCCAACATCCCAAAAAACAACTATATCAATTTATTTTATATTTTTTTTTTTAATTATTAGCTCAGCAGTGGACCATCCATTACTGGGCTAATCATTTAAAAAAAAATGAAATAAATTGCAATATGTAAAACTGGAACTAAGCAGTACTAATAAGTAAATAAATATCAGCTAGATTACAAGTTTGTGCTTTTGTCTTTTAATGCTGACAATATGGTATTTTCAGCGTTAAAACAACACCGCAGCCATTACGAGTCTTGTCGGTATAGGTGTACCGCAAGCCTTTTAGCCTGTAACGCAAAGTCAGTACCGAACTCGTAAAAATGACTTTTTTTCATGGGATTCCCATAGCGCTGGCATTACGAGTTTTATGGTCAGGCTAAAACACGTGCATTGCAGCCTAAAACGACAAGATCTGTACCGCCATCTATGCCACCTTCCCGCATCGCAAACACTATTTAAATATTATTAACCCCTAATCCCGCATCGCCCCCACTATACTAAAGTTATTAAGCCCTACACCACCGCCACTATAATAAACTTATTAACCCCTAAACTGAAAGCCCCCACAATGAAATATAATAAATTAAACTATTAACCCCTAAACCAAAAGCCCACCACATTGCAATAAACTAATTTAAACTAGTAACCCCTAAACCTAATGCCCCCTAATGTTATATGAAAATTACAATTTCCGCATCTTAAATTAAATTTAAATTTACCTGTCAAATTAAAAAAACTAAGTTTAAACTAACAATTAAACTAATATAATTATTAAACTAAAATTAAACTAACTACCAATTAAATAAACAAAACTACACATTAAAAAAATCCTAACGCTACTCTAAAAATTACAAAGTATCTAATTACAAATTAAATTACAAAAAATAAATAACACTAAATTACAGAAAATAACAAAAACGAAATTATCAAAAATAAAAAAGAATTACACCTAATCTAATAGCCCTATCAAAATAAAAAAGCCCACCCAAAATAAAAAAAACCCTAGCCTACAATAAACTACCAATGGCCCTTAAAAGGGCCTTTTGTATGGCATTGTCTTAAGTTAAACAGCTCTTTTACCTGTAAAAAAAAAAAATACAAAGACCCCCCCAACAGTAAAACCCACCACCCAACCATCCCCCCAAAATTAAAAACCTAAATCTAAAAAACCTAAGCTACCCATTGCCCTGAAAAGGGCATTTGGATGGGCATTGCCTTTAAAAGGGCATTTAGCTCTTTTACATGCCCAAACCCTATTCTAAAAATAAAACCCACCCAAAAAAAACCTTAAAAAAATCTAACACTAACCCCAAGATGATCCACTTACAGATTAAATAATGCCACTTTTGTTGCCTTCGTTAATTTCCCTATCACGCTCAAAACTCGTAATCTAAGCGTATTGAAATTCCTCCACTGTAGATTAATTTAATATGCTTTTTAATGTGATTCTGGTGTGAGGTTAGCTGGTTAAAGAGATTTAGGGCAGCCAACAGGAGCAAAGAAAGGTAAAGAATGAGAAGGAAGCATAGAGGTGCAGGCAAAAATAAGTTTACTGACTTGAACAGCAGAACTACTATGGGAAGCTGTAAAATCTTAGACAGAGAGAAAAAACCCCCTAAAAAATAAACCATACCTTAATGTGTGAAGTATCAGCATGACACTATACATCTGCCACAGCAGCATGTCACTTCTTTGCTAGGAACAAGTTCCCTCTTCACCCTGCACTAGACAATGCTGCATGGGGGAGGGGCATATGTGCACTCACTTATTCTTCCCACTGACACCTTTCTACAAAGCACTGTTCCCCTAATAAACTTCAGTTAGTTGATCTTAGGGCCACAGCAGAAAGAGCAGGGCTAAGGGGACCAGCAGACTGGATGCTGTCTTTCCAAGGCATCAAGGATACAGTGTGAAACAAGTCACACAGCCTCAAGACTGAAGAAAGCAGTATGTGCAGCTGCACAGATGCTCAAATCCTTGTGTGCCTGCTGCTCCATCTTTCTGCTGCATGCGCCTACAGTCAGCCCCACCCAGAAACAATCCCCACCACCAGAGCAGTTACCTGGTAACAGTGGTAGCCCCAGCAGGACCTTTTCTGATGCAATGGGATTGGCTGGATGCCGAGTTAGGGTTTAGCATTCAGTGCTGCACAGTGCACATCTAAAACAGCATCATGCAGGTTTGATAAAACAGACGAGGAAGTCATGACAGCTTGCAATATTTATTTAACTTTTTCCTTATATAGCAGAAGCACACATAAAAAATATGTCTTCAAGAGATCAAGTATTACTTAACGGGACTCAAAATTCTTTTTTTTCTCTCTTGCACGTAAGAAAGGACATTTTAAAATGTACTACAATTTTTTTTAATTACTTTTGCTGCTTGTTTGTTTATTTAAACTATTTTTCTGTACTAAGAAAAAAAAGGTTTTGTTTACATCAGAGCTTTCCAAACTTTTCATGTTGGGGACACATTTTTTAGACCTACATCATTTTGCGACACAGTAATTCAGTTGTACTGGCAAACAGGAGGTTAAACTAACTTGTTTTAAGAGATAGGGACACATACATAAATGATATAATAACTAAATGTATTTACAAGTAAGAGTAAGTATGTGCAAGAATTAAAAAGAAAGTTTAATAACACCAATAGCTACTTACTATTTTAATGGGATGTATGACGTTGATGGGATGAACACGGTTTCTGAATATTTGGTGGAATATTCAATAAAGACACTCGCATTTCATCATCAAGCATTTTTAAGCTTCCACTTCCTATCCATATATCAAGAGCAGGATCCGTAATGCACTACTGGGAGCTAGCTGCAAAAAACCCAACACTTTGACTTCTGACTTCAGCTCAGCGTTTAAGCTGCTGCCCTCAGAGCTCTGCAAGTCTGGCTGACTACTGCCTGCTCCACAAACACCCTGCTATCCCACT
>NC_069500.1:175228641-175261141 GCF_027579735.1 Bombina bombina | reverse complement strand
GTCCAAATTTAACTTTTATGGTTCAGATAGCACATGCGTTTTGAAGAGACTTTCCAAACTAATTTGATTACCAGATTGCGCACACTCTTTTTATATGCACACTTTCTGAGGCACCAGCACCTACTGAGCATGTGCAAAAGCTCACAGCATATATGTATATACATTTTGTGACTAGATGATCGCTGTTACATGATACAGAGGGCAGAGGAAAATGAAGTAACTTGAAAATTGTCAGAAAATAAATCTACTACTTATTTGAATTTCCGATAAAGGGGCCGGTTATTAAAAACTCATTGGCATGAAGAGAAATCACACAAATATATATATTTTTAAAGCATTATATTATAACATTTATGTCTCTCCTTCACATCCAGGGCCCTACATAACTAAATAAATAGCCCTCCAGCTAATAATGTGCCTTTCTAAAATAGTTTGAGGGACCTCACTGTACTGATAAGACTTCCTAGATAATCTTGCAAGACACAAATTCACTCCCTTGGGGGGTCGAGTGAAATGGGTTTTTTTTCTCACACCTGAGTAAAAACCCTAATCTAAATAGAAAATAACTTACTGATGAAATTACTGATAATACTATTCCAGAATTCTTGAAACTCCTCTCTGGGCTGGGGGTCTCTGTTCCCTCATAGACTGCCTCAGCCTCCCTCCTTGTCTGCATTGGCAACTGACATTTTATATAATTATTTGATGACAGTGTCAGTGAGAGCACACAACAGTGCAGCATTAAGCTCAGATCATGGAAATCATGGTTGAAGGGGTGCAAGTTGGGGTCAAGCCATTATGTAGGTAGCCCCCCCATTAATGATCCAAGACCCACTTACTCTAATGTAGTGCACTTCAGCTCTGGATAAAGCAGATGACAGCTTTATCCAGTGCGGGAACACGCTAGAGGTGGACGAAAAATCTAAGAAGAGGGAACGGAGTGCTGCTGTTGGGTACAGAATGAAGTGAAGAGGGGCTTTAGAAAAAGTAAGTCTCTGACTCTCCTTACTAATTGAGCACATATTGCACATTAATGATAAGAATAAACACCCACAATATTTATTGCCCCTTTAAGTTAACTAAATAACTTTAAGCTTTGTATGCATTTATATATTTTTGAGGAATATAGTGACTGGAGGGGCCACACAGTATTATGGGGGTATTGTGGTTGGGGTTAATTGTGGTCTATATGATGCAAATTGAGTCACATCATATGCTCACTCAGGCATAGCAAACAGGTACAGGTTTTCAATGCACAAGAGCACCTGAAACAAAAATACATTTTCCTAGAACCATTTTGTTGTTGCTAAAACAAGTATATTTAAATAATGCTTCTATGTAAACTGACGTGCACTCATGAACATTTACATTTTAACTACTACGTGGGGGCCTTGAGTGTTTATTACTGTGGGGATCTGATTTGTTCCTCCGCTAGTATTAAGTCAGGGTTACCCTTAGTATTTGCAGACCCCTAGGCAACACCAATTTATTGGCCCCTCAGCCCAGCCCCCTTATCACCCTCTTCCTGCCCCCTGTATGCTCCACCCGTGTCCCAACATTCAGTTTTTCCTATATAAAGAATAAAACTCTATGTATTACACCTCCTGATAACATACTTCTTAAATAAATGCAGGACGTACATTCCCCGCACCTACTCATAAACTCACCCCTGATGACAGTGCAGAAGCAGAGCTCCCAAAACGTGGGGCAGATGCCCATCTTGTCCGGTGTAAAGTTCTTACATGGCTCAGCTTTAGTTTTGCAGCTATGCCATATTACTACATATCCTAATTGATACTAATAAGGTAAGTATGAAAGAAATGTTGCCGCCCTAAATCACATAGACCCCTCTCTAAGACCACTCAGACCCCAAATCAAAAGGGACAGAACCTCAAGATCCATTAGAAGTTAATGACACCCTGATAGAGACAATAGATTTGTTCAGAGAAAGTATATGACTTTAAATTGCAATGTTTTAGAGTAAACATTTAAAGGGAAAGTAAACATCTTGAGATTGTAATATACAGGGAGTGCAGAATTATTAGGCAAGTTGTATTTTTGAGGATTAATTTTATTATTGAACAACAACCATGTTCTCAATGAACCCAAAAAACTCATTAATATCAAAGCTGAATAGTTTTGGAAGTAGTTTTTAGTTTGTTTTTAGTTATAGCTATTTTAGGGGGATATCTGTGTCTGCAGGTGACTATTACTGTGCATAATTATTAGGCAACTTAACAAAAAACAAATATACAGGGAGTGCAGAATTATTAGGCAAGTTGTATTTTTGAGGATTAATTTTATTATTGTACAACAACCATGTTCTCAATGAACCCAAAAAACTCATTAATATCAAAGCTGAATAGTTTTGGAAGTAGTTTTTAGTTTGTTTTTAGTTATAGCTATTTTAGGGGGATATCTGTGTGTGCAGGTGACTATTACTGTGCATAATTATTAGGCAACTTAACAAAAAACAAATATATACCCATTTCAATTATTTATTTTTACCAGTGAAACCAATATAACATCTCAACATTCACAAATATACATTTCTGACATTCAAAAACAAAACAAAAACAAATCAGTGACCAATATAGTCACCTTTCTTTGCAAGGACACTCAAAAGCCTGCCATCCATGGATTCTGTCAGTGTTTTGATCTGTTCACCATCAACATTGCGTGCAGCAGCAACCACAGCCTCCCAGACACTGTTCAGAGAGGTGTACTGTTTTCCCTCCTTGTAAATCTCACATTTGATGATGGACCACAGGTTCTCAATGGGGTTCAGATCAGGTGAACAAGGAGGCCATGTCATTAGATTTTATTCTTTTATACCCTTTCTTGCCAGCCATGCTGTGGAGTACTTGGACGCGTGTGATGGAGCATTGTCCTGCATGAAAATCATGTTTTTCTTGAAGGATGCAGACTTCTTCCTGTACCACTGCTTGAAGAAGGTGTCTTCCAGAAACTGGCAGTAGGACTGGGAGTTGAGCTTGACTCCATCCTCAACCCGAAAAGGCCCCACAAGCTCATCTTTGATGATACCAGCCCAAACCAGTACTCCACCTCCACCTTGCTGGCGTCTGAGTCGGACTGGAGCTCTCTGCCCTTTACCAATCCAGCCACGGGCCCATCCATCTGGCCCATCAAGACTCACTCTCATTTCATCAGTCCATAAAATCTTAGAAAAATCAGTCTTGAGATATTTCTTGGCCCAGTCTTGACATTTCAGCTTGTGTGTCTTGTTCAGTGGTGGTCGTCTTTCAGCCTTTCTTACCTTGGCCATGTCTCTGAGTATTGCACACCTTGTGCTTTTGGGCACTCCAGTGATGTTGCAGCTCTGAAATATGGCCAAACTGGTGGCAAGTGGCATCTTGGCAGCTGCACGCTTGACTTTTCTCAGTTCATGGGCAGTTATTTTGCGCCTTGGTTTTTCCACACGCTTCTTGCGACCCTGTTGACTATTTTGAATGAAACGCTTGATTGTTCGATGATCACGCTTCAGAAGCTTTGCAATTTTAAGAGTGCTGCATCCCTCTGCAAGATATCTCACTATTTTTGACTTTTCTGAGCCTGTCAAGTCCTTCTTTTGACCCATTTTGCCAAAGGAAAGGAATTTGCCTAATAATTATGCACACCTGATATAGGGTGTTGATGTCATTAGACCACACCCCTTCTCATTACAGAGATGCACATCACCTAATATGCTTAATTGGTAGTAGGCTTTCAAGCCTATACAGCTTGGAGTAAGACAACATGCATAAAGAGGATGATGTGGTCAAAATACTAATTTGCCTAATAATTCTGCACTCCCTGTATACCCATTTCAATTATTTTTTTTTACCAGTGAAACCAATATAACATCTCAACATTCACAAATATACATTTCTGACATTCAAAAACAAAACAAAAACAAATCAGTGACCAATATAGTCACCTTTCTTTGCAAGGACACTCAAAAGCCTGCCATCCATGGATTCTGTCAGTGTTTTGATCTGTTCACCATCAACATTGCGTGCAGCAGCAACCACAGCCTCCCAGACACTGTTCAGAGAGGTGTACTGTTTTCCCTCCTTGTAAATCTCACATTTGATGATGGACCACAGGTTCTCAATGGGGTTCAGATCAGGTGAACAAGGAGGCCATGTCATTAGATTTTCTTCTTTTATACCCTTTCTTGCCAGCCACGCTGTGGAGTACTTGGAAGCGTGTGATGGAGCATTGTCCTGCATGAAAATCATGTTTTTCTTGAAGGATGCAGACTTCTTCCTGTACCACTGCTTGAAGAAGGTGTCTTCCAGAAACTGGCAGTAGGACTGGGAGTTGAGCTTGACTCCATCCTCAACCCGAAAAGGCCCCACAAGCTCATCTTTGATGATACCAGCCCAAACCAGTACTCCACCTCCACCTTGCTGGCGTCTGAGTCGGACTGGAGCTCTCTGCCCTTTACCAATCCAGCCACGGGCCCATCCATCTGGCCCATCAAGACTCACTCTCATTTCATCAGTCCATAAAACCTTAGAAAAATCAGTCTTGAGATATTTCTTGGCCCAGTCTTGACGTTTCAGCTTGTGTGTCTTGTTCAGTGGTGGTCGTCTTTCAGCCTTTCTTACCTTGGCCATGTCTCTGAGTATTGCACACCTTGTGTTTTTGGGCACTCCAGTGATGTTGCAGCTCTGAAATATGGCCAAACTGGTGGCAAGTGGCATCTTGGCAGCTGCACGCTTGACTTTTCTCAGTTCATGGGCAGTTATTTTGCGCCTTGATTTTTCCACACGCTTCTTGCGACCCTGTTGACTATTTTGAATGAAACGCTTGATTGTTTGATGATCACGCTTCAGAAGCTTTGCAATTTTAAGAGTGCTGCATCCCTCTGCAAGATATCTCACTATTTTTGACTTTTCTGAGCCTGTCAAGTCCTTCTTTTGACCCATTTTGCCAAAGGAAAGGAAGTTGCCTAATAATTATGCACACCTGATATAGGGTGTTGATGTCATTAGACCACACCCCTTCTCATTACAGAGATGCACATCACCTAATATGCTTAATTGGTAGTAGGCTTTCAAGCCTATACAGCTTGGAGTAAGACAACATGCATAAAGAGGATGATGTGGTCAAAATACTAATTTGCCTAATAATTCTGCACTCCCTGTATACCCATTTCAATTATTTTTTTTTTACCAGTGAAACCAATATAACATCTCAACATTCACAAATATACATTTCTGACATTCAAAAACAAAACAAAAACAAATCAGTGACCAATATAGTCACCTTTCTTTGCAAGGACACTCAAAAGCCTGCCATCCATGGATTCTGTCAGTGTTTTGATCTGTTCACCATCAACATTGCGTGCAGCAGCAACCACAGCCTCCCAGACACTGTTCAGAGAGGTGTACTGTTTTCCCTCCTTGTAAATCTCACATTTGATGATGGACCACAGGTTCTCAATGGGGTTCAGATCAGGTGAACAAGGAGGCCATGTCATTAGATTTTCTTCTTTTATACCCTTTCTTGCCAGCCATGCTGTGGAGTACTTGGACGCGTGTGATGGAGCATTGTCCTGCATGAAAATCATGTTTTTCTTGAAGGATGCAGACTTCTTCCTGTACCACTGCTTGAAGAAGGTGTCTTCCAGAAACTGGCAGTAGGACTGGGAGTTGAGCTTGACTCCATCCTCAACCCGAAAAGGCCCCACAAGCTCATCTTTGATGATACCAGCCCAAACCAGTACTCCACCTCCACCTTGCTGGCGTCTGAGTCGGACTGGAGCTCTCTGCCCTTTACCAATCCAGCCACGGGCCCATCCATCTGGCCCATCAAGACTCACTCTCATTTCATCAGTCCATAAAACCTTAGAAAAATCAGTCTTGAGATATTTCTTGGCCCAGTCTTGACGTTTCAGCTTGTGTGTCTTGTTCAGTGGTGGTCGTCTTTCAGCCTTTCTTACCTTGGCCATGTCTCTGAGTATTGCACACCTTGTGCTTTTGGGCACTCCAGTGATGTTGCAGCTCTGAAATATGGCCAAACTGGTGGCAAGTGGCATCTTGGCAGCTGCACGCTTGACTTTTCTCAGTTCATGGGCAGTTATTTTGCGCCTTGGTTTTTCCACACGCTTCTTGCGACCCTGTTGACTATTTTGAATGAAACGCTTGATTGTTCAATGATCACGCTTCAGAAGCTTTGCAATTTTAAGAGTGCTGCATCCCTCTGCAAGATATCTCACTATTTTTGACTTTTCTGAGCCTGTCAAGTCCTTCTTTTGACCCATTTTGCCAAAGGAAAGGAAGTTGCCTAATAATTATGCACACCTGATATAGGGTGTTGATGTCATTAGACCACACCCCTTCTCATTACAGAGATGCACATCACCTAATATGCTTAATTGGTAGTAGGCTTTCAAGCCTATACAGCTTGGAGTAAGACAACATGCATAAAGAGGATGATGTGGTCAAAATACTAATTTGCCTAATAATTCTGCACTCCCTGTATACCCATTTCAATTATTTTTTTTTTTACCAGTGAAACCAATATAACATCTCAACATTCACAAATATACATTTCTGACATTCAAAAACAAAACAAAAACAAATCAGTGACCAATATAGTCACCTTTCTTTGCAAGGACACTCAAAAGCCTGCCATCCATGGATTCTGTCAGTGTTTTGATCTGTTCACCATCAACATTGCGTGCAGCAGCAACCACAGCCTCCCAGACACTGTTCAGAGAGGTGTACTGTTTTCCCTCCTTGTAAATCTCACATTTGATGATGGACCACAGGTTCTCAATGGGGTTCAGATCAGGTGAACAAGGAGGCCATGTCATTAGATTTTCTTCTTTTATACCCTTTCTTGCCAGCCATGCTGTGGAGTACTTGGACGCGTGTGATGGAGCATTGTCCTGCATGAAAATCATGTTTTTCTTGAAGGATGCAGACTTCTTCCTGTACCACTGCTTGAAGAAGGTGTCTTCCAGAAACTGGCAGTAGGACTGGGAGTTGAGCTTGACTCCATCCTCAACCCGAAAAGGCCCCACAAGCTCATCTTTGATGATACCAGCCCAAACCAGTACTCCACCTCCACCTTGCTGGCGTCTGAGTCGGACTGGAGCTCTCTGCCCTTTACCAATCCAGCCACGGGCCCATCCATCTGGCCCATCAAGACTCACTCTCATTTCATCAGTCCATAAAACCTTAGAAAAATCAGTCTTGAGATATTTCTTGGCCCAGTCTTGACGTTTCAGCTTGTGTGTCTTGTTCAGTGGTGGTCGTCTTTCAGCCTTTCTTACCTTGGCCATGTCTCTGAGTATTGCACACCTTGTGTTTTTGGGCACTCCAGTGATGTTGCAGCTCTGAAATATGGCCAAACTGGTGGCAAGTGGCATCTTGGCAGCTGCACGCTTGACTTTTCTCAGTTCATGGGCAGTTATTTTGCGCCTTGATTTTTCCACACGCTTCTTGCGACCCTGTTGACTATTTTGAATGAAACGCTTGATTGTTTGATGATCACGCTTCAGAAGCTTTGCAATTTTAAGAGTGCTGCATCCCTCTGCAAGATATCTCACTATTTTTGACTTTTCTGAGCCTGTCAAGTCCTTCTTTTGACCCATTTTGCCAAAGGAAAGGAAGTTGCCTAATAATTATGCACACCTGATATAGGGTGTTGATGTCATTAGACCACACCCCTTCTCATTACAGAGATGCACATCACCTAATATGCTTAATTGGTAGTAGGCTTTCAAGCCTATACAGCTTGGAGTAAGACAACATGCATAAAGAGGATGATGTGGTCAAAATACTAATTTGCCTAATAATTCTGCACTCCCTGTATACCCATTTCAATTATTTTTTTTTTACCAGTGAAACCAATATAACATCTCAACATTCACAAATATACATTTCTGACATTCAAAAACAAAACAAAAACAAATCAGTGACCAATATAGTCACCTTTCTTTGCAAGGACACTCAAAAGCCTGCCATCCATGGATTCTGTCAGTGTTTTGATCTGTTCACCATCAACATTGCGTGCAGCAGCAACCACAGCCTCCCAGACACTGTTCAGAGAGGTGTACTGTTTTCCCTCCTTGTAAATCTCACATTTGATGATGGACCACAGGTTCTCAATGGGGTTCAGATCAGGTGAACAAGGAGGCCATGTCATTAGATTTTCTTCTTTTATACCCTTTCTTGCCAGCCATGCTGTGGAGTACTTGGACGCGTGTGATGGAGCATTGTCCTGCATGAAAATCATGTTTTTCTTGAAGGATGCAGACTTCTTCCTGTACCACTGCTTGAAGAAGGTGTCTTCCAGAAACTGGCAGTAGGACTGGGAGTTGAGCTTGACTCCATCCTCAACCCGAAAAGGCCCCACAAGCTCATCTTTGATGATACCAGCCCAAACCAGTACTCCACCTCCACCTTGCTGGCGTCTGAGTCGGACTGGAGCTCTCTGCCCTTTACCAATCCAGCCACGGGCCCATCCATCTGGCCCATCAAGACTCACTCTCATTTCATCAGTCCATAAAACCTTAGAAAAATCAGTCTTGAGATATTTCTTGGCCCAGTCTTGACGTTTCAGCTTGTGTGTCTTGTTCAGTGGTGGTCGTCTTTCAGCCTTTCTTACCTTGGCCATGTCTCTGAGTATTGCACACCTTGTGCTTTTGGGCACTCCAGTGATGTTGCAGCTCTGAAATATGGCCAAACTGGTGGCAAGTGGCATCTTGGCAGCTGCACGCTTGACTTTTCTCAGTTCATGGGCAGTTATTTTGCGCCTTGGTTTTTCCACACGCTTCTTGCGACCCTGTTGACTATTTTGAATGAAACGCTTGATTGTTCGATGATCACGCTTCAGAAGCTTTGCAATTTTAAGAGTGCTGCATCCCTCTGCAAGATATCTCACTATTTTTGACTTTTCTGAGCCTGTCAAGTCCTTCTTTTGACCCATTTTGCCAAAGGAAAGGAAGTTGCCTAATAATTATGCACACCTGATATAGGGTGTTGATGTCATTAGACCACACCCCTTCTCATTACAGAGATGCACATCACCTAATATGCTTAATTGGTAGTAGGCTTTCAAGCCTATACAGCTTGGAGTAAGACAACATGCATAAAGAGGATGATGTGGTCAAAATACTAATTTGCCTAATAATTCTGCACTCCCTGTATACCCATTTCAATTATTTTTTTTTTACCAGTGAAACCAATATAACATCTCAACATTCACAAATATACATTTCTGACATTCAAAAACAAAACAAAAACAAATCAGTGACCAATATAGTCACCTTTCTTTGCAAGGACACTCAAAAGCCTGCCATCCATGGATTCTGTCAGTGTTTTGATCTGTTCACCATCAACATTGCGTGCAGCAGCAACCACAGCCTCCCAGACACTGTTCAGAGAGGTGTACTGTTTTCCCTCCTTGTAAATCTCACATTTGATGATGGACCACAGGTTCTCAATGGGGTTCAGATCAGGTGAACAAGGAGGCCATGTCATTAGATTTTCTTCTTTTATACCCTTTCTTGCCAGCCATGCTGTGGAGTACTTGGACGCGTGTGATGGAGCATTGTCCTGCATGAAAATCATGTTTTTCTTGAAGGATGCAGACTTCTTCCTGTACCACTGCTTGAAGAAGGTGTCTTCCAGAAACTGGCAGTAGGACTGGGAGTTGAGCTTGACTCCATCCTCAACCCGAAAAGGCCCCACAAGCTCATCTTTGATGATACCAGCCCAAACCAGTACTCCACCTCCACCTTGCTGGCGTCTGAGTCGGACTGGAGCTCTCTGCCCTTTACCAATCCAGCCACGGGCCCATCCATCTGGCCCATCAAGACTCACTCTCATTTCATCAGTCCATAAAACCTTAGAAAAATCAGTCTTGAGATATTTCTTGGCCCAGTCTTGACGTTTCAGCTTGTGTGTCTTGTTCAGTGGTGGTCGTCTTTCAGCCTTTCTTACCTTGGCCATGTCTCTGAGTATTGCACACCTTGTGCTTTTGGGCACTCCAGTGATGTTGCAGCTCTGAAATATGGCCAAACTGGTGGCAAGTGGCATCTTGGCAGCTGCACGCTTGACTTTTCTCAGTTCATGGGCAGTTATTTTGCGCCTTGGTTTTTCCACACGCTTCTTGCGACCCTGTTGACTATTTTGAATGAAACGCTTGATTGTTCGATGATCACGCTTCAGAAGCTTTGCAATTTTAAGAGTGCTGCATCCCTCTGCAAGATATCTCACTATTTTTGACTTTTCTGAGCCTGTCAAGTCCTTCTTTTGACCCATTTTGCCAGGAAAGGAATTTGCATAATAATTATGCACACCTGATATAGGGTGTTGATGTCATTAGACCACACCCCTTCTCATTACAGAGATGCACATCACCTAATATGCTTAATTGGTAGTAGGCTTTCAAGCCTATACAGCTTGGAGTAAGACAACATGCATAAAGAGGATGATGTGGTCAAAATACTAATTTGCCTAATAATTCTGCACTCCCTGTATACCCATTTCAATTATTTTTTTTTACCAGTGAAACCAATATAACATCTCAACATTCACAAATATACATTTCTGACATTCAAAAACAAAACAAAAACAAATCAGTGACCAATATAGTCACCTTTCTTTGCAAGGACACTCAAAAGCCTGCCATCCATGGATTCTGTCAGTGTTTTGATCTGTTCACCATCAACATTGCGTGCAGCAGCAACCACAGCCTCCCAGACACTGTTCAGAGAGGTGTACTGTTTTCCCTCCTTGTAAATCTCACATTTGATGATGGACCACAGGTTCTCAATGGGGTTCAGATCAGGTGAACAAGGAGGCCATGTCATTAGATTTTCTTCTTTTATACCCTTTCTTGCCAGCCACGCTGTGGAGTACTTGGAAGCGTGTGATGGAGCATTGTCCTGCATGAAAATCATGTTTTTCTTGAAGGATGCAGACTTCTTCCTGTACCACTGCTTGAAGAAGGTGTCTTCCAGAAACTGGCAGTAGGACTGGGAGTTGAGCTTGACTCCATCCTCAACCCGAAAAGGCCCCACAAGCTCATCTTTGATGATACCAGCCCAAACCAGTACTCCACCTCCACCTTGCTGGCGTCTGAGTCGGACTGGAGCTCTCTGCCCTTTACCAATCCAGCCACGGGCCCATCCATCTGGCCCATCAAGACTCACTCTCATTTCATCAGTCCATAAAACCTTAGAAAAATCAGTCTTGAGATATTTCTTGGCCCAGTCTTGACGTTTCAGCTTGTGTGTCTTGTTCAGTGGTGGTCGTCTTTCAGCCTTTCTTACCTTGGCCATGTCTCTGAGTATTGCACACCTTGTGTTTTTGGGCACTCCAGTGATGTTGCAGCTCTGAAATATGGCCAAACTGGTGGCAAGTGGCATCTTGGCAGCTGCACGCTTGACTTTTCTCAGTTCATGGGCAGTTATTTTGCGCCTTGATTTTTCCACACGCTTCTTGCGACCCTGTTGACTATTTTGAATGAAACGCTTGATTGTTTGATGATCACGCTTCAGAAGCTTTGCAATTTTAAGAGTGCTGCATCCCTCTGCAAGATATCTCACTATTTTTGACTTTTCTGAGCCTGTCAAGTCCTTCTTTTGACCCATTTTGCCAAAGGAAAGGAAGTTGCCTAATAATTATGCACACCTGATATAGGGTGTTGATGTCATTAGACCACACCCCTTCTCATTACAGAGATGCACATCACCTAATATGCTTAATTGGTAGTAGGCTTTCAAGCCTATACAGCTTGGAGTAAGACAACATGCATAAAGAGGATGATGTGGTCAAAATACTAATTTGCCTAATAATTCTGCACTCCCTGTATACCCATTTCAATTATTTTTTTTTTACCAGTGAAACCAATATAACATCTCAACATTCACAAATATACATTTCTGACATTCAAAAACAAAACAAAAACAAATCAGTGACCAATATAGTCACCTTTCTTTGCAAGGACACTCAAAAGCCTGCCATCCATGGATTCTGTCAGTGTTTTGATCTGTTCACCATCAACATTGCGTGCAGCAGCAACCACAGCCTCCCAGACACTGTTCAGAGAGGTGTACTGTTTTCCCTCCTTGTAAATCTCACATTTGATGATGGACCACAGGTTCTCAATGGGGTTCAGATCAGGTGAACAAGGAGGCCATGTCATTAGATTTTCTTCTTTTATACCCTTTCTTGCTAGCCACGCTGTGGAGTACTTGGAAGCGTGTGATGGAGCATTGTCCTGCATGAAAATCATGTTTTTCTTGAAGGATGCAGACTTCTTCCTGTACCACTGCTTGAAGAAGGTGTCTTCCAGAAACTGGCAGTAGGACTGGGAGTTGAGCTTGACTCCATCCTCAACCCGAAAAGGCCCCACAAGCTCATCTTTGATGATACCAGCCCAAACCAGTACTCCACCTCCACCTTGCTGGCGTCTGAGTCGGACTGGAGCTCTCTGCCCTTTACCAATCCAGCCACGGGCCCATCCATCTGGCCCATCAAGACTCACTCTCATTTCATCAGTCCATAAAACCTTAGAAAAATCAGTCTTGAGATATTTCTTGGCCCAGTCTTGACGTTTCAGCTTGTGTGTCTTGTTCAGTGGTGGTCGTCTTTCAGCCTTTCTTACCTTGGCCATGTCTCTGAGTATTGCACACCTTGTGTTTTTGGGCACTCCAGTGATGTTGCAGCTCTGAAATATGGCCAAACTGGTGGCAAGTGGCATCTTGGCAGCTGCACGCTTGACTTTTCTCAGTTCATGGGCAGTTATTTTGCGCCTTGGTTTTTCCACACGCTTCTTGCGACCCTGTTGACTATTTTGAATGAAACGCTTGATTGTTCAATGATCACGCTTCAGAAGCTTTGCAATTTTAAGAGTGCTGCATCCCTCTGCAAGATATCTCACTATTTTTGACTTTTCTGAGCCTGTCAAGTCCTTCTTTTGACCCATTTTGCCAGGAAAGGAATTTGCATAATAATTATGCACACCTGATATAGGGTGTTGATGTCATTAGACCACACCCCTTCTCATTACAGAGATGCACATCACCTAATATGCTTAATTGGTAGTAGGCTTTCAAGCCTATACAGCTTGGAGTAAGACAACATGCATAAAGAGGATGATGTGGTCAAAATACTAATTTGCCTAATAATTCTGCACTCCCTGTATACCCATTTCAATTATTTTTTTTTACCAGTGAAACCAATATAACATCTCAACATTCACAAATATACATTTCTGACATTCAAAAACAAAACAAAAACAAATCAGTGACCAATATAGTCACCTTTCTTTGCAAGGACACTCAAAAGCCTGCCATCCATGGATTCTGTCAGTGTTTTGATCTGTTCACCATCAACATTGCGTGCAGCAGCAACCACAGCCTCCCAGACACTGTTCAGAGAGGTGTACTGTTTTCCCTCCTTGTAAATCTCACATTTGATGATGGACCACAGGTTCTCAATGGGGTTCAGATCAGGTGAACAAGGAGGCCATGTCATTAGATTTTCTTCTTTTATACCCTTTCTTGCTAGCCACGCTGTGGAGTACTTGGAAGCGTGTGATGGAGCATTGTCCTGCATGAAAATCATGTTTTTCTTGAAGGATGCAGACTTCTTCCTGTACCACTGCTTGAAGAAGGTGTCTTCCAGAAACTGGCAGTAGGACTGGGAGTTGAGCTTGACTCCATCCTCAACCCGAAAAGGCCCCACAAGCTCATCTTTGATGATACCAGCCCAAACCAGTACTCCACCTCCACCTTGCTGGCGTCTGAGTCGGACTGGAGCTCTCTGCCCTTTACCAATCCAGCCACGGGCCCATCCATCTGGCCCATCAAGACTCACTCTCATTTCATCAGTCCATAAAACCTTAGAAAAATCAGTCTTGAGATATTTCTTGGCCCAGTCTTGACGTTTCAGCTTGTGTGTCTTGTTCAGTGGTGGTCGTCTTTCAGCCTTTCTTACCTTGGCCATGTCTCTGAGTATTGCACACCTTGTGTTTTTTGGGCACTCCAGTGATGTTGCAGCTCTGAAATATGGCCAAACTGGTGGCAAGTGGCATCTTGGCAGCTGCACGCTTGACTTTTCTCAGTTCATGGGCAGTTATTTTGCGCCTTGGTTTTTCCACACGCTTCTTGCGACCCTGTTGACTATTTTGAATGAAACGCTTGATTGTTCAATGATCACGCTTCAGAAGCTTTGCAATTTTAAGAGTGCTGCATCCCTCTGCAAGATATCTCACTATTTTTGACTTTTCTGAGCCTGTCAAGTCTTTCTTTTGACCCATTTTGCCAAAGGAAAGGAAGTTGCCTAATAATTATGCACACCTGATATAGGGTGTTGATGTCATTAGACCACACCCCTTCTCATTACAGAGATGCACATCACCTAATATGCTTAATTGGTAGTAGGCTTTCGAGCCTATACAGCTTGGAGTAAGACAACATGCATAAAGAGGATGATGTTGTCAAAATACTCATTTGCCTAATAATTCTGCACTCCCTGTAGGCTTCTAAGCAGCATGCCCCCTGTTCCTATACTTAACATTGTTAAGTATAAATAAAGTTGCGCTGTGACGTCACCACACAAAATGGGAAGCCCCGGCGATGCCTGTCACTCTGCAGGCATGATCGCCGGGGTAGAAGTGGGTGGGAGCCCCCAGATCTCCCTCAAGGTGGGAGAGTGCTAGTGACGGCTCTGAGCCGTCATTAGCACCAGAGTGGGAAACTCTGTGACAGAGCCGTCATTAGCACTCAAAGGGCTAAAAATGTTTAAGCTTGGCTGATAAATTATATTATAGCTAAACAACAGTAATGCCATGTAAATACAAAGGCCCAGATAACAAGTGGAGAACTATTGATGGCGCAGGATGCACTATCAATATCATGGGCCCTTACTGAGAATATCGCAAATTCCAGTATTACAAATCAATTGTAAAACTTCCACTTTCAATGGATAGCGCAGCCAAACTAAATATCGCTCATTTTATAAGTTGTAAGTTATGTGTTGAGTATAAGTGCATTGTAAGACAGTACTTAAAAAAAGTTAGTGTGAAAAAACCCCATATAAAACATATTAAAATAAAGTATTACACTGATATATATATATATATTAAATGTAAAATGTATGTTTATTATTGAAATAAATGTATGTGTGTGTATGTATATATATATGTTTAAGTATGTGTACATAAACTGTACATAAATACGCAAACACACACATACTGGTAGTGGAAGGCATAATTGTGCATGTAACGTCTTAAGGGTTATGCTGCCTGACTGAAATGTGAAGCTGTGCAGTGTGTGAGTTTGCAACATTTGTTGCAATATGTGGGGTGGGGACTCATACCTCTCATAAAATTGCATGCATGCTGGTACACTTCCTCTTTCTTGTCTGCAACTGCTGGAGAAAGGTTTTTTCTGTCGTGATGGTGCGGCCTAGGCGTCATTCGGTTCCTCCGAAGAGGTTGAGGGAGTCATCGCCTGTGTCACGGCGAGTATCTGTGAGGGGGAGAGGTGTTAGTTTAGGTACTGGGGAGGTAGGCCTTAGTCCTTCCCAGGAGGTAGGCCTCACTCCTTCCCGGGGGTTAAGGGAGCCTCCCAGCGTTTCATCTTCCCCCCTCCTTTTTCCCCTATCTCAGAGTGAGGGTCCCTCAGATTCGGGGTTGGGTTCAAGTGGTGCTGGGGGCAGCGTGGTCGAGGTGGGGGCTCCGGATGGCTCAATCGGCCTCCCGGAGGTATTCAGAGCTGGGCAGGATGCGCGGGGCCGCGGGCGGGCCGGCGGGCCCGGTTTGGGGCCTGCGGGCGTGCCGGGGGCTCGGGGGCAGGTTGTGGCTGAGTGTGGGCAATTTTCCCAGGGTCGCGGGCGGACCGGCGGGCCCGCATCGGGGCCTGCGGGGGCGCCTGTGGCCCGGGAGCAAGAAGGTTTGGGAGCGAGCGGTGGGCCTTCGGGCCTGCACCGCGTGGTTGCGCCTGGCGGCCTAGTGGATCGCTGTTTACAGAATGCCCCCTTTCACATTAGTGGTTCCGGTGGCAGCTCGGCTCCCTCCAGGGCCGGGTACTTACCGGACTTACCTGTCTCGGATGCAGCGCGGGCGGCTGTTGCGGCCTTGATCCAGGCCCTCTCGGCGGGTGCTAGTCCCAGCGTCGCGGCAGGTGGCGGGCAGTCCGGCGTTGTTCATAGTGTTGCGGCGGTAGGCGGCGTGGTCCCCTCGGGTGCGGTGAGCGGGGCGTCCTCTTCTGTCGGTGTCTTCCGGTCAGTGTCGGGCGGCGGTGATGTCATTTCCGCCGGTCGCGCTCGTGACGTCACTTCCGGGCGCCGTGTGGATATCGGCATTTCCGGTTTCGGGTGCGGTCGCGTGCAGGCGAGTCTTCAGTCCGGGCATGGCGTCGGCGCAGGTGAGTCGGGGGTCTGAGGATCCGGGCAAGGCGGCACCAGACAGGAGGTGGCTGGCGGTGGGCTTCAGGGGGCAGGCACCTGGCATCTGGGGGCACACTTGGGGGCGCATGGCAGCAGTCAAAGGGGGGTAGGCACCGGGCAGATGCAGACTCATGTGGGGACTGATTTGGTTGTTGGGGGTTTTGGTCCTGGGGTGCTGGATGATGTGGGGCAACGGGCTGGGGGTAGCGGGCCTGCGGCTGCAAACATACTGGGATATACTGGGCCTGGGAGTCAGCCGGCCGTGGGTAGGCCTATTGCCAGTAGGGGGCATGAACCTCTGGGGAGAGGGCAATTGGATGTGGCTGGGGAAATGGTTAGTGGTGGGCATGAACCTCTAGGGAGAGGGCAACAGGATGTGCTTGGGGAAATTTTTAGGTTGGCCTCGTTGCTAGCCCAAGGGGCGCAACCGTTGGCTTCTGGAGCAGGGCATCCTCAACACCCAGCACTGGTTAGTGCAGGGGGTTTGGAGCCCAGTCAGGCTGGAACCAGTCACGGGGGGGTGGGTGGCCATGGGACAGCGCGGGCACTTGGGAGTGAAGGGGGCGGCAGGGAGAGGCAGTCAGCTGGTGGAGCACAAGGGGGTGGGCAGCAAGCTAGCTATGTTGGGGAGCGGGTTGGGGGTGGCGCCTTTCCTGCGATTCCCAGTACTCCCAGCTCTGTTTTTTCTCCACAGGTGAGCAGTGTTGCAGTGGTGGCAGTGAACCAGGAGGCTGGTCAGGCGTCAGCTCAGGGGACCGGAGCTGGTCAAGAGGTGCTTCCCCCTACAGCACCAGGAGCAGGTGAGATTGCATTGCACGGGCGGTTGGGGGAAGGTGGGGGGGGCTCATCTAGTGATTCTGGCTCTGGGAGTGATGACTCCTTAGGGCCAGTGTCCAAACCTCAAAAACGTGTGCTAAGGTACTTGCGTAGATTGGTGGCTGGGCAGCAGAGGCAGGAATTGAGGCTTTCTCCGGGTGGGGGAGCCCAGGCCGGGGTTCCTGGTCAGGTAGCGGGGGCTATTCAGCAGGTAGGGTCAGGGGCTGCGAGCTTGGCGTTGGCGGACCGCAATGTGGCGCTGCAGGGGGATGCATACCCCTGCAATGTGCACTCATTGCATTCGCATCTGAAGGCAAAAATGATTAAAAAAATTAGGGAGGGCAGATATGTGCACATCTTTGATCTGTCGCTCGAGGCCCATAAGGCCAAGGAACGCAGTGAGGATGGCTCGGGCCCAAAAAAGGTGAAGAGGCCCGAAACGATGGATGAGTGGCGCACGTGTTTTCGGGTACTGGCGTCCTGTCTCGTGGAGGCAAAGCCAGAATTGAGGGTTGACGTGCTAAAATATATGGAGACGATTGAGTTCGTCCACTAAACATATAAAGAAGGCGTGTGGCGGTCTTATGATGCGGACTATAGGAGAAAGGAACCCTTTGCTGACCTTTGGCACTACGAATGTCCATCTATGGCAGCGCTTGGGGGCTGAACGCTCCCCTTCCCCCCCTTCAGGAGGAAGGGTCGTGGGGAGTAGGCAGCTGGGCGGAGTTAAGAGAAAAGGCTGGGAATGTTGGAAGTTCAACAATGGGAAGTGTGATCGGGGAGCAAACTGTTCCTTTCGACACTCTTGCCTGTACTGCGGGGCGGGCCACCCGGGGTCCGAGTGTGGAAAACGCAAAGAGATGGGGGGCTGGGGTGCTGGCAGAGGGGCTGCTGGCACAAAGGGCTCCAACGCCGCAGAGGCTGGACGCCCTTGAGCCTTGGCTCAGGGTCTACCTGGACAGGCGTGCAGGGGAGCTTCTCTTGTCCGGGCTTCGCGAGGGTTTCATCATTCCGGTGGAAGGGCCAGTGTCGGGGGCACAGCAGAAGCGGAACCTTAAGTCGGCGTATGAATACCCCGATATCGTGAGGGAAAAGCTGGGTAAAGAGCTGGGATTGGGCCGCATGGCTGGCCCCTTTCCAGAACCCCCAATTCCAGGGTTAGTGGTTTCCCCGCTGGGGGTTGTCCCCAAGAAGGAAGCGGGAAAATTCCGGTTGATCCAGCATTTATCATATCCGAAAGGTAATTCGGTTAATGACGCTATCAACCCGGAGGTTAGCTCCGTTTTCTATCAGTCGTTTGACCAGGCTATGGTTTTGGTGCAACAGGCTGGTGTCGGGGCCCTCCTAGCGAAGCTTGACATTGAGTCAACATTTCGCTTGCTGCCAATACACCCGGTTTCCTTTCGGTTGATGGGGTGCTGGTTTGAAGGGGCATATTATGTGGATCGTTGTCTCTCAATGGGTTGCTCGGTCTCATGCGCTTTCTTTGAGATGTTCAGTACATTCCTGCACTGGGCAGTTTTTTCCAAGGCGCACGGTGGGCTTATAGCCCATTACTTGGATGATTTTTTGCTGATTGGCAGAGCTGGGGCGGCAGAATGTGCACGGCTTATGTTGGTAATGAGGGCCTTATTTGCGCATTTCGGGGTACCATTGGCGGAAGACAAGACCCAGGGGCCATGCACTCGCTTGACGTTTCTGGGAATCGAGATCGATACCGTAGAGCGGAGGTGCAGGCTGCCAGAGGACAAGGTGGAGCGTATGCTGACCGGCTCGCGATAAGGGAGTTACAGTCGTTACTGGGTCTGTTGAATTTCGCTTGCAAGGTGATCCCAATGGGCAGGGTGTTCAACAGGAGGTTGGAAGGCCCGCTGAAGGGAAGTAGCGGGGGTCGCAAGGCGTGTGTGGTGTCCTCAGATATGAGAGAGGACTTGAGAGTCTGGGAGTTGTTCCTGGTGGATTTCAACGGTGTCTTGTTGTGGAGACAGGAAAGGACTTCTAGTCAGGCTTTGCATTTGTTCACAAGTTCCTGGAGTTGTTCCCCATAGTAGTGGCTGTCAAATTATGGGGGCAGCAGCTGGCGGATAGGGACGTGATATTCTGGTGTGATAATATGAGCGTCGTGTTCGCAATCAACAACCTTTCCGCCTCTTCCCCTATTGTAGTACGTTACCTTAGATGGTTAGTACTGCGATGCCTGCGGCACAACATTGACTTTAGGGCACGGCACGTGCCCGGGGTCAATAATGTATTGGCGGATGCGCTGTCCCGGGGCCAGTGGGAGGCATTTAGGAGATTGGCACCGGGGGCAGCAAGGGTTGGTACTCCATGTCCTTCCTTTCTTTGGCATGTGGCGGAAGGGGGGACGTGCTGACTTCGTTGGTACAGGCGTCACTGGCGCCTGCTACCTGGAGAGCCTACGTCAAATACTGGGCAGAATGGGAAGTCTTCCTCAGGGGTAAGGGTGTTCCGGTGGAGTCCGGATCACTAACTTTGCTGCTTGAATGGATGGTGTGTTTGAAGGAGGCTGGCTGCAAGAAAGGGTCGATGCAGGGGAGGCTGGCAGCCTTGTCTTTCTTTGCTAAGTGGAAGGGTATCCCGGATGGGAGGAATACCTTTCTCGTTAGGCAGGTAATGAAAGGTTGGGGTAGAATTGAAGCAAAGGTAGCGGATAGGCGGGAGCCCATTACGGTGCAGCAGCTCGGTGCTCTGCTAGCGGCGCTTCCGGAGGTCTGTGCAGATGAGTATGAGGTAGGTCTGTTCAGGGCGGCGTTCGCGGTTGCTTTCTTTGGGGCTTTGAGGATTGGTGAGCTAGTCAGTCTGACCAGGTCCTCAGCAGGTTGTGGTATCCAAGTGCAGCATGTCAGGTTTGACATGCAGGCACTATTGTTGTTTATTCCCAGATCAAAGACCGATCAGGAGAAGAAAGGTGTGTGGTTGTCCATACAGCAGCAGGATTATTCGGAGTGTTGCCCCGTTCGGCTCTCGTCCGAGTTCTTGGCTAGGAGGCCGGCGACTCCTGGGCAGTTTTTCATATATGCAGATGGGTCTAGTTTGTCTCGGTTTCAGTTTAGGCGGGTGTTGGAGGAAGCTGCTAAGCGGGTTGGCCTAGATCCCGGGGTTATTGCACCACACTCCTTTCGCATCGGAGCGGCCACCAGCGCGGCTGCGGCTGGGGCATCAGAACGGGAGATTAAGAGACTAGGGAGGTGGAGTTCCAAAAGGTATAGGTTGTACATTAGACCCCTTAAGGGTAAAGTATAGACAGTATAGAATTATAGGCGTGCTTTTCCGTTTTTTAGTAATGATGGTTCTCGTTTATTTTAGGTTTAAGAACCCCTCCTTGTAGAGCGTGGATAGTTGGCCACTCGTACATCCACTGGGCGGCTATTCACGCTTTGAAGCGCCCGGGCGGCCAGCAGCTGGGATTTCGTCCAGATGCGGTTTCTATTAGATGGCTGGGGAAGAGGGGAATGTTGTGGAGTGACTTGCCGGCTTGTTTGGAGGAGGCCTTCCTTCATTGGGGGCGGCCTTCCTTGATAGAGCTGCATCTGGGGGGCAATGATGTGGGGCGTTTGCCTGTGTTGGATTTGGTGTCTATCATCCAGTCGGATGTGAGGTGGTTGAAAGCTCGTTTTCCAGGGGTGCGAGTGGCTTGGTCGAACGTAATTGCTCGCTTGCAGTGGCGACATGTGAGGGTGCACCGTTCTGCTTACCGTATCCGGAAAAAGCTGAACAGAGATGTGGGGAGGTTGATCGTGGAGGAAGGTGGTTTTACAATCAGGCACGATAACATTTTGGGGGACTGCAAGCGGCTGTATAGGCCGGACGGGGTCCATTTAACGGAAGAGGGCTTAGAGTTATTTGTGGCTAATTTGTCTGGTGCTATTAGGAGGCATGTTTTATAGCTAGCCTCTTGGGGTGGCGGCAAGAGCTCCATTGTGCGGGGATATAGGCAGTATCTCTTGTGGCGGGGTCCCGGACAAATAATTTTTATGGTTTCCGCGAGGGTGTGGTCGAGCTAATGGGAGGGGCATGATGTTGCAAGTCGCAGCTTGTAACGCCTCTCCCTGTGGGCCTGCTGACCTAGAAACCCCTTGTGGATGATGCCAGCCTTTGAAGGTCAATGTTCGGCAGGAGCATTGCGACAACCGATCTGAGCCAGTGACCTCACTACGCTTGCTGTAGATACTAAGTTATTGATAGTTTTAGGATATAGATTAGTCTCAGATTCACAAGTTAAATAAGTTTAGAATTTGCCTGGTTTTGTTTAATAAATGCGACCTTGCTTCACGGTCTTATACCTCCAACTATGTGTCTGTGTTTTTATTGGGTAAGGTGGAAATGAAGTCATGGTGATTTGACCCTTATGGTAGTGGAAGGCATAATTGTGCATGTAACGTCTTAAGGGTTATGCTGCCTGACTGAAATGTGAAGCTGTGCAGTGTGTGAGTTTGCAACATTTGTTGCAATATGTGGGGTGGGGACTCATACCTCTTATAAAATTGCATGCATGCTGGTACACTTCCTCTTTCTTGTCTGCAACTGTTGGATAAAGGTTTTTTCCCCGCCCATCCCTCCCTTGTTGTTAACATGTCGAATTGTTGTTTTTCAGGAGGTGCGGCACTGAGGGAACGGCTGCCATTAGGGTGGTTGCAGGACTTTGGCGGGGGCATGCCTAATCAGGCTAGCTAATCGTAAGCCCAAAGTAGTAACAATTTTTGGCTTCACATCAAGGGCGTTTGATGTGCGTCTTGCGCCTGATGTCGACCTTACTGTGTCTGGAGCATTTTTTCTGGGAGTGAAGGTAGAAATTACCGGCTGGCGTGGCGGGGTCCCGGACGAATAATTTTTATGGTTTCCGCGAGGGTGTGGTCGAGCTAATGGGAGGGGCATGATGTTGCAAGTCGCAGCTTGTAACGCCTCTCCCCGCGGGCCTGCTGACCTAGAAACCCCTTGTGGATGATGCCAGCCTTTGAAGGTCAATGTTCGGCAGGAGCATTGCGACAACCGATCTGGGCCGGTGACCTCACCATGCTTGCTGTAGATACTAAGTTATTGATAGTTTTAGGATATAGATTAGTCTCAGATGCCGTCACCTATTGATATAAGCCTTATGCTTCACAAGTTAAATAAGTTTAGAATTTGCCTGGTTTTGTTTAATAAACGCGACCTTGCTTCACGGTCTTATACCTCCAACTATGTGTCTGTGTTTTTATTGGGTAAGGTGGAAATGAAGTCATGGTGATTTGACCCTTAAGTATAGTATATACATACACAAACATATATTATGTATATATATATATATATATATATATATATATATATATATACACATACCTTTTTACCTTCCCAGAGCAGTAGCATATATTCATGAGTTGTCAGTTTACCCGTTTTGAAATAGTGATATCTCTCCAAGCTAAGCAGGTCCCTAACCCCACTTTTCCATTCTCCCAAACTAGGAACTTGTGCTGATTTCCAGTATTTCGGGACAAGGCTCTTAGCACAGTTCAGCATGAGTATAAACAATCTTTGCTTCACCTCTTCAGATATCTTAGGGAGTTTATGAAGTAGTAGGTAATATGGGTCTGGAGGTATAATGACTGTCAGGATTTTACTGCATTCCGAAAACACTCCCTCCCAGAATGGTCTCACAAGGGGGCACGTCCACCAAATGTGGAGTAGCGTGCCTTCCTCTCCGCAGTCTCTCCAGCATCCCCCCCCCCCAGTATGAGGGTAGATCTTTTGTAGCCTTTGAGGGGTGAGGTACCACCTACTAAGAAACTTGTAGTGCATCTCTTGTAAGCGTGCAGATACCGAAGCTTTTTTTGCTTTGCCAAAAATCTTTAGCCACTCCTTAGTATCCAGATCACTGCCAAGTTCCCTGTGCCAGGCATCCACATAGGAAGGCAAAGTGCCCTCGTCCCTAACCAGCAGCATTTTATAAAGTTTTGATATCAGATGGTCCTGTGTCCCGCCTGTGGTGCATAGCACCTCGAAAGGGGTGACGCTTTGTCTTTAAGACTATCGTAGTAATGATGGAACTGTGCAACCCGGAACCATGACCCAAACATCCAGCCGTCCCACTCAACAAGGTCTGTCTGTGTTTTGATTTTCCTCTGATGGATTGAGTTAGAAATGGCCGCCTCAGCCAAAGTACAAGATGAGCTTCCACTGTATGGCCTATTAGCCAGGCGATTATCTGGATTATCTCGGACAGGAGTGACTGGAGCTTTCAGTGTCGAGATTTTGCTATCAACTTTAATTAGCTCGTCCCATATCCTGAAAACATCTCCCATCAGGGGGTATTGCTTTATCCGTCCAGAACGCTTAGAGGCTGTGATCCAGGCCAGCGAGCCCACATTACCCCTTCATAAGATGTCATTGTCTAGTCCTATCCAGGCTTTACTAGAGGAGTTGTGGCACCACTCCACCAGGCGCTGCAGACTTATAGCCTTACCGTAGGTGAGTAGGTGGGGGACCCCCAGTCCTCCTCTGTCTCTTGGAAGATATAGTGATCTTCTGTTCACCCTTGGCTTGATCCCATTCCAGATATATGTTTCACTAGCTACTTGTATCTGATGAACTATATGTGATACAAACAAAAGTGGGATCGTCTGCATGATGTATAGGACTCTAGGTAGTATATTCATCTTGGCAACATGTATACGCCCAATCCAAGATATGGTTTTATTTTTCCATGCATTCGTATCACGGACAATATCGTCTCTGATACTTTTATAGTTAATATCAGCAATTTCTCTGACCATCGGGGCAAGCGTGATACCAAGGTACTTCAAGTGCCCTGGAGCTATCTGGAGTGGGCCCTGCGACGGCAATGCGTCAATGACACTCCGTTGTTCCGTAATGTTGAGGATCTCCGATTTGGCTAAGTTAAGCAAAAAGTCAGACACTCTCCCATATTCTTCAAATTCCAAAATAGCAGCTTGGAGAGAAGAAGTCGTATTGGTCAACGTCAGCAGAATATCATCGGCGTACATTGCCAGTTTATGTTCTGTGTTACCTATTTTAATGCCCTGGATGGTCGGGTTGGCACGGATCTTGCATGCCAGTATCTCCACCACTAGCGCGAACAATAGCGGGAGAGAGGGCACCCTTGTCTGGTGCTGTTCGTGATTTGCAACGGTTCAGAGAGTGTACCATTGACCCGCACCCTCGCCGAAGGTGATAAGTACAAGGAGAAAATCCTTTGAATAAAACCCGGTCCGAATCCAAATTTCCCGAGTGTGTGTTTCATAAACATCCAGTTAACCCAGTCAAAGGCTTTTTCCGCATCCGTTGACACTAATGCCAATGGTGCGGATTCCGCCCAGGCATGTGAGATCAGTTGAATAACCCTTGAGGTATTGTCTCTTGCCTCTCGGGATGGGATAAAGCCAGTCTGGTCCACAGATATCAAGCGTGGCAAAAGATTTCTGAGTCGGTTAGCGATCAGCTTCTCTAGGATTTTGACATCAGAGTTGAGGAGAGAGATTGGTCTATAATTCCCAGCTACATCAGTAGATTTGCCAGGTTTGGGGATTACAGTGATGAATGCCTCAAGCATCGTACTGGGCAAGACCGGATTCTCCGTTAGAAGGTTAAACATGTTGAGCAAGCGAGGTGTCAACACATCCAGAAATGACTTATAATATTTAATGCCAAATCCGTCCTGACCAGGGCTCTTACCCATAGGGAGATCTTTAACCGCCAGAGCTATATCTTCAGCCGTGAATGGCCTTTCCAAATGGTCTGCTTCTTCTTTGTTTAGTATGGGAGTATCAACCCTTGCGGGGTAATCTATTACCTCTTGTTCCACAACAGGGGTCCCCCTCCTCTTGGTTCCCGACCACTGGGCTGGCGAATGTTATATAAGGCCTTATAGTATTCTCCAAATACATTTGCAATCGACTGCCCATCTCTTTGTATGTTTCCTCCTTTATCAGAGATTTCATAGACATAGGTTTTAAGTTTCTGTCGTGCGATGGCACGAGCTAGGAGTTTCCCGGCTTTGTTGCCTTGTTCAAAAAAGCGTTGCCTACGTTTCAGCGCTTTAGCCTGATTCTCTGTTTGCAGATGTTGCAAAAGTGCTGCCCTAGCCTCAGCTAGATCTTGCTTTAATGTTTCACTCGTGGGTAAGTCTTTGTGGGCTTGTTCCGCTTGTGAAACTTTTGATAGGAGAGTGTCATATTGTTCTCTTTTTACAATTTTGTGCTGATTTGTGTTTAATCAGGATACCTCGGATCACACACTTATGTGCCTCCCACACAGTGGTATGGTACACCGATCCATCTGAATTTAGCCTAAAGTATTCTTCAATACTGCTCCGTAATTTCTGGTTAAGTACAGGGTTGTCAAGCATGGAGTCGTCCAATCTCCACAAAAAAGGTGTAGCCGGTACTTCGGGCCAGCCTATGGAACATTTCACAGGCGCATGGTCCGACCATGTGATCGCTCCAATGCTGCTGCTGGCTATCAAAGAGAGCCCTGTTGAGTCAGTGAATAGATAATCGATTCTTGTATACTTCCCATGTGGATGAGAATAGAAAGTATAATTTCTAGTGGTAGGGTGAAACGTGCGCCAAATATCATGTAAAACCATTTCTCTCAATGTCTTAGTGAGATGCTTAAGCACTTTGAGGGGGATGCCGGAGAGACCATCCGAGGTATCTAACTCAGGGTTAAGCAAGGCATTAAAGTCCCCACCCACAAAAAGGGTCCCCTTCTGTACCTCCAAGACCTTACGTGTCACTTTTTTAAGAAACATGTCCTGCGAGGAGTTTGGGGAGTAAATATTAACTAAGGTGACATATTTGTTATAGAGTGTCCCCGTCAGTATCAGATATCTACCTTCAGGATCTTTGTGAACTTGATCCGGTCTGAAAGGTACTCTAGAGTGAACCCACCCAATTTTTTTTGGAAGGCCCTGAGGCAAAATACGCCGTCGGGTAGTGGTGACTATACCATTTGGGCTCGCTATATCTAGAAAAACATAATTTATGTAAGAACTTACCTGATAAATTCATTTCTTTCATATTAACAAGAGTCCATGAGCTAGTGACGTATGGGATATACATTCCTACCAGGAGGGGCAAAGTTTCCCAAACCTTAAAATGCCTATAAATACACCCCTCACCACACCCACAAATCAGTTTAACGAATAGCCAAGAAGTGGGGTGATAAGAAAAAAAGTGCGAAGCATATAAAATAAGGAATTGGAATAATTGTGCTTTATACAAAAAAAATCATAACCACCACAAAAAAGGGTGGGCCTCATGGACTCTTGTTAATATGAAAGAAATGAATTTATCAGGTAAGTTCTTACATAAATTATGTTTTCTTTCATGTAATTAACAAGAGTCCATGAGCTAGTGACGTATGGGATAATGACTACCCAAGATGTGGATCTTTCCACACAAGAGTCACTAGAGAGGGAGGGATAAAATAAAGACAGCCAATTCCTGCTGAAAATAATCCACACCCAAAATAAAGTTTAACAAAAAACATAAGCAGAAGATTCAAACTGAAACCGCTGCCTGAAGAACTTTTCTACCAAAAACTGCTTCAGAAGAAGAAAATACATCAAAATGGTAGAATTTAGTAAAAGTATGCAAAGAGGACCAAGTTGCTGCTTTGCAGATCTGGTCAACCGAAGCTTCATTCCTAAACGCCCAGGAAGTAGAAACTGACCTAGTAGAATGAGCTGTAATTCTTTGAGGCGGAATTTTACCCGACTCAAGAAAGGCAAGATGAATTAAAGATTTCAACCAAGATGCCAAAGAAATGGCAGAAGCTTTCTGGCCTTTCCTAGAACCGGAAAAGATAACAAATAGACTAGAAGTCTTACGGAAAGATTTCGTAGCTTCAACATAATATTTCAAAGCTCTAACAACATCCAAAGAATGCAATGATTTCTCCTTAGAATTCTTAGGATTAGGACATAATGAAGGAACCACAATTTCTCTACTAATGTTGTTGGAATTCACAACTTTAGGTAAAAATTCAAAAGAAGTTCGCAACACCGCCTTATCCTGATGAAAAATCAGAAAAGGAGACTCACACGAAAGAGCAGATAATTCAGAAACTCTTCTAGCAGAAGAGATGGCCAAAAGGAACAAAACTTTCCAAGAAAGTAATTTAATGTCCAATGAATGCATAGGTTCAAACGGAGGAGCTTGAAGAGCTCCCAAAACCAAATTCAAACTCCATGGAGGAGAAATTGACTTAATGACAGGTTTTATACGAACCAAAGCTTGTACAAAACAATGAATATCAGGAAGAATAGCAATCTTTCTGTGAAAAAGAACAGAAAGAGCGGAGATTTGTCCTTTCAAAGAACTCGCGGACAAACCCTTATCTAAACCATCCTGAAGAAACTGTAAAATTCTCGGTATTCTAAAAGAATGCCAAGAAAAATGATGAGAAAGACACCAAGAAATATAAGTCTTCCAGACTCTATAATATATCTCTCGAGATACAGATTTACGAGCCTGTAACATAGTATTAATCACGGAGTCAGAGAAACCTCTATGACCAAGAATCAAGCGTTCAATCTCCATACCTTTAAATTTAAGGATTTCAGATCCGGATGGAAAAAAGGACCTTGAGACAGAAGGTCTGGTCTTAACGGAAGAGTCCATGGTTGGCAAGATGCCATCCGGACAAGATCCGCATACCAAAACCTGTGAGGCCATGCCGGAGCTATTAGCAGAACAAACGAGCATTCCCTCAGAATCTTGGAGATTACTCTTGGAAGAAGAACTAGAGGCGGAAAGATATAGGCAGGATGATACTTCCAAGGAAGTGATAATGCATCCACTGCCTCCGCCTGAGGATCCCGGGATCTGGACAGATACCTGGGAAGTTTCTTGTTTAGATGAGAGGCCATCAGATCTATCTCTGGGAGCCCCCACATTTGAACAATCTGAAGAAATACCTCTGGGTGAAGAGACCATTCGCCCGGATGCAACGTTTGGCGACTGAGATAATCCGCTTCCCAATTGTCTACACCTGGGATATGAACCGCAGAGATTAGACAGGAGCTGGATTCCGCCCAAACCAAAATTCGAGATACTTCTTTCATAGCCAGAGGACTGTGAGTCCCTCCTTGATGATTGATGTATGCCACAGTTGTGACATTGTCTGTCTGAAAACAAATGAACGATTCTCTCTTCAGAAGAGGCCAAAACTGAAGAGCTCTGAAAACTGCACGGAGTTCCAAGATATTGATCGGTAATCTCACCTCCTGAGATTCCCAAACTCCTTGTGCCGTCAGAGATCCCCACACAGCTCCCCAACCTGTGAGACTTGCATCTGTTGAAATTACAGTCCAGGTCGGAAGAACAAAAGAAGCCCCCTGAATTAAACGATGGTGATCTGTCCACCACGTCAGAGAGTGCCGAACAATCGGTTTTAAAGATATTAATTGATATATCTTCGTGTAATCCCTGCACCATTGGTTCAGCATACAGAGCTGAAGAGGTCGCATGTGAAAACGAGCAAAGGGGATCGCGTCCGATGCAGCAGTCATAAGACCTAGAATTTCCATGCATAAGGCTACCGAAGGGAATGATTGAGACTGAAGGTTTCGACAGGCTGTAATCAATTTTAGACGTCTCTTGTCTGTTAAAGACAAAGTCATGGACACTGAATCTATCTGGAAACCCAGAAAGGTTACCCTTGTTTGAGGAATCAAAGAACTTTTTGGTAAATTGATCCTCCAACCATGATCTTGAAGAAACAACACAAGTCGATTCGTATGAGACTCTGCTAAATGTAAAGACGGAGCAAGTACCAAGATATCGTCCAAATAAGGAAATACCACAATACCCTGTTCTCTGAATACAGACAGAAGGGCACCGAGAATCTTTGTGAAAATTCTTGGAGCTGTAGCAAGGCCAAACGGTAGAGCCACAAATTGGTAATGCTTGTCTAGAAAAGAGAATCTCAGGAACTGATCATGATCTGGATGAATCGGAATATGCAGATATGCATCCTGTAAATCTATTGTGGACATATAATTCCCTTGCTGAACAAAAGGCAATATAGTCCTTACAGTTACCATCTTGAACGTTGGTATCCTTACATTCAATAATTTTAGATCCAGAACTGGTCTGAAGGAATTCTCCTTCTTTGGTACAATGAAGAGATTTGAATAAAACCCCATCCCCTGTTCCGGAACTGGAACTGGCATAATTACTCCAGCCAACTCTAGATCTGAAACACAATTCAGAAATGCTTGAGCTTTCACTGGATTTACTGGGACATGGGAAAGAAAAAATCTCTTTGCAGGAGGTCTCATCTTGAAACCAATTCTGTACCCTTCTGAAACAATGTTCTGAATCCAAAGATTGTGAACAGAACTGATCCAAATTTCTTTGAAAAAACGTAACCTGCCCCCTACCAGCTGAACTGGAATGAGGGCCGTACCTTCATGTGAACTTAGAAGCAGGCTTTGCCTTTCTAGCAGGCTTGGATTTATTCCAGACTGGGGATGGTTTCCAAACTGAAACTGCTCCTGAGGACGAAGGATCAGGCTTTTGTTCTTTGTTGAAACGAAAGGAACGAAAACGATTGTTAGCCCTGTTTTTACCTTTAGACTTTTTATCCTGTGGTAAAAAAGTTCCTTTCCCACCAGTAACAGTTGAAATAATAGAATCCAACTGAGAACCAAATAATTTGTTTCCCTGGAAAGAAATGGAAAGTAGAGTTGATTTAGAAGCCATATCAGCATTCCAAGTCTTAAGCCATAAAGCTCTTCTGGCTAAGATAGCCAGAGACATAAATCTAACATCAACTCTAATAATATCAAAAATGGCATCACAGATGAAATTATTAGCATGCTGGAGAAGAATAATAATATCATGAGAATCACGATTTGTTACTTGTTGCGCTAGAGTTTCCAACCAAAAAGTTGAAGCTGCAGCAACATCAGCCAATGATATAGCAGGTCTAAGAAGATTACCTGAACATAGATAAGCTTTTCTTAGAAAGGATTCAATTTTTCTATCTAAAGGATCCTTAAACGAGGTACCATCTGATGTAGGAATGGTAGTACGTTTAGCAAGGGTAGAAATAGCCCCATCAACTTTAGGGATTTTGTCCCAAAATTCTAATCTGTCAGGCGGAACAGGATATAATTGCTTAAAACGTTTAGAAGGAGTAAATGAATTACCCAATCTATCCCATTCCTTAGCAATTACTGCAGAAATAGCATTAGGAACAGGAAAGACTTCTGGAATAACCGCAGGAGCTTTAAAAACCTTATCCAAACGTATAGAATTAGTATCAAGAGGACTAGAATCCTCTATTTCTAAAGCAATTAGTACTTCTTTAAGTAAAGAGCGAATAAATTCCATCTTAAATAAATATGAAGATTTATCAGCATCAATCTCTGAGACAGAATCCTCTGAACCAGAAGAGTCCAAAGAATCAGAATGATGGTGTTCATTTAAAAATTCATCTGTAGAGAGAGAAGATTTAAAAGACTTTTTACGTTTACTAGAAGGAGAAATAACAGACAAAGCCTTCTTTATGGATTCAGAAACAAAATCTCTTATGTTATCAGGAACATTCTGCACCTTAGATGTTGAGGGAACTGCAACAGGCAATGGTACATCACTAAAGGAAATATTATCTGCATTAACAAGTTTGTCATGACATTTAATACAAACAACAGCTGGAGGAATAGCTACCAAAAGTTTACAGCAGATACACTTAGCTTTGGTAGATCCAGCAGGCAGAGGTTTTCCTGTAGTATCTTCTGGCTCAGATGCAACGTGAGACATCTTGCAATATGTAAGAGAAAAAACAACATATAAAGCAAAATAGATCAAATTCCTTATAAGACAGTTTCAGGAATGGGAAAAAAATGCCAAACATCAAGCTTCTAGCAACCAGAAGCAAATGAAAAATGAGACTGAAATAATGTGGAGACAAAAGCGACGCCCATATTTTTTGGCGCCAAATAAGACGCCCACATTATTTGGCGCCTAAATGCTTTTGGCGCCAAAAATGACGCCACATCCGGAACGCCGACATTTTTGGCGCAAAATAACGTCAAAAAAATGACGCAACTTCCGGCGACACGTATGACGCCGGAAACGGAAATGAATTTTTGCGCCAAAAAAGTCCGCGCCAAGAATGACGCAATAAAATGAAGCATTTTCAGCCCCCGCGAGCCTAACAGCCCACAGGGAAAAAAGTCAAATTTTTGAGGTAAGAAAAATATGATAATTAAAGCATAATCCCAAATATGAAACTGACTGTCTGGAAATAAGGAAAGTTGAACATTCTGAGTCAAGGCAAATAAATGTTTGAATACATATATTTAGAACTTTATAAATAAAGTGCCCAACCATAGCTTAGAGTGTCACAGAAAATAAGACTTACTTACCCCAGGACACTCATCTACATGTTTGTAGAAAGCCAAACCAGTACTGAAACGAGAATCAGTAGAGGAAATGGTAAATATAAGAGTATATCGTCGATCTGAAAAGGGAGGTAAGAGATGAATCTCTACGACCGATAACAGAGAACCTTATGAAATAGACCCCGTAGAAGGAGATCACTGCATTCAATAGGCAATACTCTCCTCACATCCCTCTGACATTCACTGCACGCTGAGAGGAAAACCGGGCTCCAACTTGCTGCGGAGCGCATATCAACGTAGAATCTAGCACAAACTTACTTCACCACCTCCCTTGGAGGCAAAGTTTGTAAAACTGATTTGTGGGTGTGGTGAGGGGTGTATTTATAGGCATTTTAAGGTTTGGGAAACTTTGCCCCTCCTGGTAGGAATGTATATCCCATACGTCACTAGCTCATGGACTCTTGTTAATTACATGAAAGAAAGTGAGTTTCCGGAATGAGGACTAAATCCCCTCCCATCTTATGAAGATCTCTGGTGACAATAGACCGTTTCCCCGGGTTATTAAAACCTTTCACATTTATGGTATAAGGTCTATAGGGCTAGGCCCCCTATTTCTCTGAGATGAGGTCATTGTAGAGTCTCAAGGCAGGGGAGGGGGAGAGAGGGCCGAGGATGGGAACCACAAAAAAAAAAAGGGGGGGGGGGAGAGGGGGTGATAGGAAAGTTGTTTGTTTAGTCGTTAGAGGAACAGTAGAATGTTAGTCAGGTTTTGTGTGCTTTTCCTCTAGGCTTAGGATTTTATAATAGGGGTGAAACAGGTAAGTGTCTGAACCCCCAACAAACACCAATGATTCTTCCACCAGATAATAGAGTGAAAGTAAGAAAAAAGAAA